>NC_059073.1:103049934-103079934 GCF_020497125.1 Mauremys mutica
TCATTTCCGCCTTGTTGATTAAGTGTATTGTTAATTTTGTATTAAAAATTTAAAATTAATCAAGAATGGAAGTTATCTCTGGTTATCATACTTTGATACACAGAGGCAGCTTTACATGAGGAATGCTAGCCCTAGTCAATTTCTGAGTTCAATCCTGGGTTTGTGTGGCTTCACCAGTAAAACACCTGCTTGGAAATCCTATTCATTGTGGGAATACAGTGCTTGAGTTGAATCCCTAGCTTAATATACTTGTTAACTAACAGCTTACACTGAGCTCCACTTCACTGATTATAGATTCAATACAGAGCAAGATTTAAAAAAAAAAAAAAAAAAGGATCAGACCATAACTTTGATATTCCTTTCTTTTTTATATTTCCTGGCGCAGGCCTATTAGCCAAATTGCCTGTTTAACCATTTTTTCTTTTTTTCTTTTTTGCCCCTCTCTCCCAGTGTCCCATTTCTTGATTTGCTCCTGTTGTTCGTTCACCACTCTGCTGCAGCATTAAGCAGTTTATTTTAGTTGATAGACATTTTTTCTTCCATGTCCATTGTATCTTTCTGAAATACAGAGCTAGTATGAAAAAGAGGCTTCCTTTTCATTTTGAAAAACCTAGAACTGACTTAATTATTTTAGATTTTCAGCGTTTCTATTTCTCGGTGAATTAGGGTGGAATACAGGATTTCTTTATTATTGTGATTGCGGTGCATGCTGCAGGAATATAGCCAAGTAGAATCCCTCTAAGCTAATAGTCACAGTGCTGCTTGTCATTGTCTCCATTTTCCTCTGTACAGCAGGGTCACCTAAAATATTGGGCAGTGTATGAATTTCTAGATCTGAAGTAGTTATATTTCTGCTCTTCTTTGCAAGTCGTAGTTTTGAATTCTGATTTTTCTATTTTTTCCAAGCAAACATTGCATATTATCAGTATAGGTAAAATACTAGTTTTTAAAAAGCTATTCATTTAAAATATAATAAGTAAAAGGAAACATGGAAAGAAGAGGATTGGAGAAGAATGTATACATCTCAGCTAGAGCCTAATCCAAAGACCGAGAAAGTCAATAGGAGTCTTTCCATTGGTTCAGTGGTTCAGAATTAGGGCCATTGCTTTGTAGAAAATTTTGTCACATATTACAAGAAAAAAATAAGATTAAAAAAGAATAATATATATTCAAGTAAATTGTGGGTATGAAGATAAAATGCTGATACCAAAGTTAGACCAACAATTAAACTGTTGTGAATGTGAATTTGGAGCCTCCACTCTTCAACATCCACGGTGTGTTTTTTAAAGAAAGATAACTTGATAATATTTATAGTAAGAACTTGCTAAGATAGCATAGCAGGCTGAATACAGGAGACAGCTCTTTGCAAAATGGTTAATATGCCTTATTGGCAAATCATCAGGATTGCAAGTGTCATTGTTACAGCTCAGCTTAAATATATATGAATTTAAAACCTAAGTATTGTGACTAATATTTATTTCAAAGTACAGAATGTGTCACAGCAGTAGGGCATCCTATTATTAATGCAGTAAACTCTTGTTGTAATACTCTTTGGTCTGAGGCTGCTGTGCTTCAGTTCCCATTTATATAAAACTAAAAGTAAAACATGCCTTTTTTTCAGCTGCATCTTGCCGTAACATGTGAAGTGACTGGTTCCCAGAAACATCCATATGGACAAGTTGTTCCATATTAAACCATCACAATATAACTTTGAGCTGGCCATTAGTGTGATAAAGATCCTGGTGAAAGTATCACATTTTTGAGGCTGTTTTCACTTAAAAAAAATAATCAAGTCAAGGCATGGTTCTGCAAAGTAATTTGTGTAATCAGAATTTCTTAGTGTAGACTAGAGAAACTCACTAATCCTTACCTGCTCTTGCTACTCCACACAATTGATGATGTGTAAGGGGCAGAGCTGGGCCTTGCTCTGTTTTAAATATCCTGTTAACATTGGACTTCTGTATAAATTTGCATAATAGTTTGTAATACTCTGTCAACCAGCATTCCCTTTCTTTGCCATCTTATGGTTCTGATCCTGCTTTCACTGGAGTGATTTGCAAAGAACTCTTTGACCTCAGTGGGGACGGAATCAGGCCCTATAAGAAGGGCAGGAGGGAATTTGGGCAGCAGAAGAAATACAAATGACACATTTTCTTCGCTTTGCCTTTTTCTCCCCCTGCCCTCCCAAAGTGGCACTTGCTGAAAGGGGTATTTCAATAACTTGAAAACCAAGGGCATCCACACTCAGTGTTTACAAAAGACTTTTCTTTCTTACAGAAAGCTCTTAAAAGCCATTCAGAAATATCAGTTTATGGGAAGTAAAAATGAGCACCAGCTATTTGGTTACCTTTACATCTTGATGTTCAAATAACTGAAACAAATAAGCTCGTGAGTTCTTAAAGCAAAAAACCAACCAACCAACCAAACAAAAACCCCTTCCCCCTTAAGTTTCACATTTTAAATAGTATTTATTCAGGGAGATGATGTTCCTTCCTTCCCTAAAATTTGCTTAATTAGGCCAGGATATGAATCGCACATGTGTTCTGTTGTCTTTTGTTTTCTTTTTGTTTTTTCAACTAAAAAGAAAAGTGAACTTCCCACCCTTTCTGCCTTTTCCAAACCTCTAGTTTGTAGTCGTACTGATCATCAATATTGCAAGCCCTGACACTCTGCAGTACTGTCACTGTATATACTGTGAAGGCAGTAAAAATGAGCACTAATCAATCTTTCCAGGAGAAGCAATGAGCATTAGAAGGCCACTATCCTGTGACTAAACACACCCCTTTTATGGAGTGTTGGTGCTAATAAAGGACAGCTTATTACTGAGGCAGAGACCAAAGCTTGGGTGAGGTCAACCATGACTGGCAGTCATCAGTCATTCTTAATGATACTTTTTCCCGTGCTTTCTAAGGGATTCTGAGCAGAGTGCAAATCATTCGGGGTCATCCATAGTTCATGTACCCACAGATGGCAAAGGTTTTGAAAGACTTTAGTTTAAACTTGTGTTTTAAAAAAAATATTTTTCAAGTAGGCAAAAAATCGAAAACAAAACAGATTTTGCTCATTTGGAATGTTGTATTTTCTTTTCGCCTAATAGATATTTTACACACTAGAGTGCTTGTGCATTATAAAGAACTACATAAATTTATTTTTATGACGTCTGTCTTCTTTAATTATTACCTTTGATGTCTATTGGTGACTAAAAAGAGCTTAACAGGATTTCTCTCCCTTCTTAAATTTCGCAAAGTGAAACCCAGCCAGTCCCTGACAGATGTCTGTTCCTCACCTTCAGGATTATTTTATAAATCCCTTTCTGATGAGCGGAAGTGTCAAATCAAGGACAGGTCATAAAGTAAAAGTATAAACCTTTTAAAGGGAGACCTTGGTAATATATAAACATTCTGCACACTATCTGAATTTTTTTATGGACTTAAAAAAATTATATTTCAGCAAAAGGAAGGCAAAAGTTTAAAACACCAGCCTCTGTGTGTGTGTGTGCGTGTTTTAAAATGCACCATTTTCCCTTATTCCTCATCCTCCTGCCTATAGCCAACTTTAACATGTTGAGAAAATAACTGTGCTGTCTATAGGGGTTGTCACTAAAGTTTGAGTTTCATATGCCCTGCTCATTTCATTTACTTTGAAATTTGTGATGATGTTTTTTAAATTCCCTAATTAAACCATCTTTGTAGCACCTTTGAATTGGAGGCTAGGGATAGCTTCTGTGATTTAGAGAATTGCTGTAATTTTTAAACTGGTTGAGTTTATCTGAGATTTTACTTGTAGTAAACTGAGTTTAATTTTACTTGTAAAGGCTGAAGTCAGTTGAAATCAACATCTTCGGGGTTCTTCTGTCAATTCCATGTCACCACATATAGAAACGTGTTGCTTTGCATATAAAATTCTGAAGTTGGACTGGTGTGCATATGTATGCATATGTATGTTATTTAAGCTCTGGCTACAGTATGTGGTGTCAGTGCTTGGGCAGCATTAGCTACATCCTTTCTGCCTTCACCTTTGTGTTTGCTGAAACAAACTGGCTATGTACCCTGCACATGAAGCAGGGAAACACGGCTTCCTTTAATTAACATTAAGTATTTGTCTCTTACAGTTCGTTGGTACAGCTCCTAGCACCATAGTATCCCGATCCTCATTATGACCTCTGTGTGTTATTGTATTACAAATAATATAATAATAATACAGCAGGAAAGAATTACAATTTGAACTCTGCATCATACGCATGCATGGAGAGATATTTCCTGCCACAGTCTGTATTGGTTGATGTTGTGACCTGTTATGTTCTTTAGTTAGGCATGTGCATCTTTTTAATGTCATAGTTATAAGCTACAGTCACCTGTATCTTACCACAGTTGTCCCCTGTGTTTGAATTGTCTAGAGGTTGAGCTGGTAAAATGGATTTCCGGGGTTACGTATGTTTGGCATATGTAAATTCTGATTGAGAAACAAATGACTAAATAATACTACTGCCTGTGATAAGAAGTGGTCCTTCTGAAGCACCAGTTCAGGAAAGCATTAAAGCACGTGCTTACATGCTTTCCTGAACTGAAGCCTAAGTGCCTGATGCTGCTCTTCTTGAAATCAGTGGCAAAAGTCCAGCTGACTTTAACAGGAAACTGACCTGGTCTGATGGCCCAGTCCATCAAGTGACTGCATGTGGTCACAGGGTTGCACCCGCGCATTCGTCTGCATGGTCAGCGTAATTTACCTCTGTGCAGAGGGTCCACACAAGGCTGTATGCATCACTTAAGTCCCACTTCAGCTTAGTGTTTAAATGGTATTGTGAGGACCTTCTGCACAAAGGGGCGGGGGGGGGGAAAGAGGGTGAAATTCACACCTGTGTGAAATTACCCTCTGTGCAGATGGTCAGCTGAAGGCCCAGTAAACACGGGGAGTGAGATTTAGGCACTATATAGACTTTATGCTGGCCCTCTGCACCGAGGGATGAAAGTCACCCTGCGGGTGAATTGCATTGGAAGAGAGGCCATTATATTGTCCTGCATACAGAGCACAGACAAACAGCAGCATCTACTCTAGGACTGTATCCTTTCCAGGTGACATGTAAGCTCAGCCTTTCAGATATGTTTAATGCAATCTGTTTAATATGGCATCCCTGCCCCCTATCCATCGTTGGTATTTCAGTGGTTTTTATTTTTTAAGCTGAAATCTTTTATTTTGTCTTTAGAACCTGGTTGAATAGGAATCGCTTAGTTTATGCAGCTTTGTGCTTTTTCTGTACAGCTTGTATCTGCATGAATGTGTTGCAGCCCGATGTGAGTTCATTCGATTAAATAAAATGCTTAAATTGTAATCCGTGCAAAATGATCATATTTGAAACACTTGATGTCTCGGTAAGAATCCATTTAATAGTGATCAGATTTAAATGATTTAACACAGTAGTGGTGGTAGGAGGTGGGGGAGGAAAATACCGTTTCAAGACATTCCTCTGTGTGTGTGTGTGTGTGTGTGTATATATATATATATATATATATATATATATATATATATATAACAGATTAAACCAAATTCAGATATGTCTCTGTGTCTCTTTTTTTTAAAGCAGTCAAAAGATATACTGTATCCCCAGTGAAAGGGTGCTTTCAATCCAGTTATCCACTTTACCCAGTCTCAGTTTCCAGAACCTTCCACACACCCCGATTGGTTAAACCACTAAGCCTTTGATTCCTTCCTGATTACACTATGCAAGACATCTATCAAACACTGTCTTATCTGTTTGTAAGGCAGCTCAGGCCTCAGATTTAAGTCATGGGTTTTGGCTACAAGTTGGAGTGTGATTAATAATTGACTAATGTAGCTTTTATTTATCACAGGCTAGCACATTTCACCATTACCAAGTTAATTTATGTTAAGTGTAAGCTGTCGTTCAATCTGTTTTTCAACTTTTTTTTAAAATCCTAAGTCTATCTTTCACTTTTTGAGAAACAAAATCCTTATATAGGGCACAGTCTTACTTGGTGCCAAAAAGTTGATTTCCTTTTCAGTGGAGTCATACATCACCAGCCCTCCCAGCTGCAGTGTCAGCCTCTGACAGAATGACATGTGTCATTTATCAAAGGGGCCAGGCCGGGCCTTGGGAAACGTACGACAAAGCCTGAGAGAGTTCATTTCGCAGTCCCCTCCTACCCTCTGTGAGACTCTTGCCAGGAAAGCCTGTGATGTTTCTGTCTTCACAGCATTACTGTAAGTCCTTCAACCTTCACAGAATTAACCCTCACCACCGCACCAACCAACCATCACCACTACCACAGAATCTACCTCAAAGAGTTCTGAAACCCAAATGCAGAGCCCATTATAGTGCACAGAAATAACACAGATAGGGCTGCAAAGTTATGTTCCCTGATCTGTTTCTCCCCCGACTGCTGTAAAGTACTTATTTTTTCCCCCTATAGATTGTATGGTATAAGAATTTAGAAGTCCTAGGTTTTCCTACAGCAGGACAAGGTCAAAGACATAAAGAATAAGGTAATAAAGTATTTCAGTCGTGAAAAAAGGGTAGCCACTGTACTGTGCACAGGTAGAGATTTGTGGTATGTGTGTGAGAGAGGCTGAGTTTTCTTCCGTGTTCCACCTGTTTTACGTTTCCTTGTGCTGAAATTAAAGTGCTTTATAAAAGAAAATCTCCGCTACATTTTAGTGTTTGAGTCACACAACACCTGCATAAAGGGAGTGACCTTGTTAGGACTCAATACTCTCTCTGTGTAAAGTATTTGAAAAAGGGGGAAAAAAAGAGAAAAAGCTGATTGTACTTAAGGAGGAAAAAAAAACCCAGCTTCCCCCTCCAGGTGTCACTTGCCCTGAATTGTTTAATTTCTGCAATCCTCTGTCCTATAGTCAGATGATGGAAAAAAGAGGTAAAGCAGAAAATAATGTTTTGTCAAACAGAGGAACATGTCAAAGTATAAAAATATATTTGCTGACATAAAAGTTGTTTTTTTTTTTTTAGTGGCTGAACTTTACATGTTGAGCATGTACAAAGATTGTGAGCATGTACAAAGATTGTCCCCCCCCCATCCCTCTTCTTACTTTTCATAGTTCCTACCACACTGAAGTTATTTAGAGCATCAGATATTATTTAAAGAGATAGCTAAGGAGACTGTAGCCTCAGCCAGGAACTTTCCAGAAAGGAATCCTATAAATTAGCCATTGTTCAGGAATGGCTGTTTTCTAGTCAGGGCTGGTCCTTTCATTTGTCTACATAAGGCTAATTTATTTTTGCAGCCAGATGTGGGCTGACAGCCATCACTCAGAGCTTCCTTCCCCCACTGTTAGCAGGTCGGGAAAACAGTCACGTTTCCCATTTTACAGAATCCCCATCAACATTATTGAAGATGGATGTATCTTTAAAGCAAAGATTGATTGTGGATATCGGAGTTATGGTATCATTTATCATGGTGAATATTATTTAGACTTGGATTGTACAAGGCTGTAACTTGAGACACAGCCAGGGGAGGGACAATCTGGAAACGAGGATCCATGAACTTTAATGGATGGATGCTTTTTCAAAGCTCCACTCACTACAGCATGATTTACTTTTCTTACAGAAAGGAAACAAGCATTTCAGATTTAAAGGGCCAGCACTCTTTCTTGTCCTCCTTAGCAGGTCCTTCACTGAGGCATCAAAGATGTAAATAGAGAGATTGTGTATGACTGGTATATGTATATATGTAATCCTAGCTTAAACATAACATATATGGTACATTAAAGAAAGTGCAGTCAAGACTCTTGGATGTCTGTGTTGCCTTTGCTCTCAATCATGTCACTGTTTGACACGACTGAGCCATGCTGCCACTTAAGAGTACTTTTATAGGGTGCCATGATCTGAAATTCTGGAAGCTTCAGATAAAAACCATGATAACTAGCATGCCACACTGTTACATTGGTTTATGCTTGGAAAGACAAGTGGAGTCTAAATTATGTATACACTCCCTGCATGAGGTGTCCTACAGATATGGCCAGCTGGTTGGTACCTGGTGGAGCATCTGAGAAATATGGCAATCCCAACAGCCTGATTGGGATTGTTCACTATGTATAATATAAAATTCCTGCATATTGACATATGTCCAGTTTATGGTTGGTGGCCTGATTGTGCAAAGGGACTTTCCTACAGGTTTAAGAACTTCAGGGTGAACACTTGACCAGTTGCTATTTTAGTTTGCTGCTTTCATGTGATGTTTGGAAATATAGATTTGGATTTTGTAGGTGAAAATGTAGCTGTACTTCCAGGGTATATGTTCCAGAAAGCCACCCTCAATCCTCTGAAAAGAGAATGTATGAAGAAGTGGTTTGGCTGAGATACTTTTATTTACATAGCTTCAGCAATGGTTTGTTGAATTCATTACAGTATATTTCATACTTTAGAACATGACCTTTTTCATGTTTGATTTTTATTTTTCATTAAAACTAATTAGCTTTTAATTCTTCTGAGAATGTTCAGGTGAATTTAGTGACTGGTAAAGCTTAGGGAAGTTGGTGACATACAACACTGATTAGTTCCAGATATAGCACAGACAGGTGTTGTGCAAGCCTCTCCCACACATTTCTGCCAATACATCTCAATCTCAGCCTGCAGCATTCCTCTTATTCCAGTGTATGCTTCTTATGAGAAATTGCCCATTGTATCTTTGACCATTAGTGACATGGACTGACATTTACTAGGAATAAGGTGGAGCTCACCAAATTCATTTTCACTTGGGAACTCATTGCCTGACTAACATTTGAGCCTTCATTTCCAGAAGGGAAGTACTAGTGCCCTAACTTAATGCACCACCTACCTCCCTGTTTTCTTCTTTAAACCAAATCAGGGATCGCTTTACTGTCATAAACCAAAGTCAGTCAGAGAGCTTTCGTATGAACAGTCATGCTCATGAGTTTTAAAAAACCAACAACAATGGAAACAATTATGAACATCTGTTTTTGAATGCACATGTATTCTGTACATAACAATCAGAGAAATCCCATTATGTGGAACAATAAGGGGAATTTCCCTTTCTCTCGGAGCATTCTCTTGAAAGAATATGGTTTGCCGTTTAGATATTTTTAATCACTAGTATTTTTCTGTTAATCAGATAAATGTAAGGACTTCTGTCAGCCTGTGGTCCAGATTCTGATTTCAGGAACACTAATGTAAACCCTGAGTAACTCCACTGACTTCTGGATTTAGATCAGTGTAATTGAGATCAGAATCAGGCTCTATAGAGGTCTAGTATATTTACTTACACATTAAAAGTATTTTTCTCCTCATTGAGAAACATATGAAATGTCTTCAAACAGGAAGCAGTTTATCAAATTCATATTAATCACAGCATCAATAATGTTGACCGAGGTCAAGTCATTACACTAAATATATTGTAACCATTATTAATACACGTAGCCCAGTGCCATAGTTATGATATAAGACTGCTGTTTCCTGATTAAAAGCTGTTTGGTGATGCAGAGATTCCATACAGATTCTCTTTGCCTTGTGGTGACTGACAGTAGCTTCTGGTATGCTGCTTTCTTCTGACAGTGGAGTATATTAATATGAACACACCTTACAGAGGGGCCTCCAAGAAGTGCAGAAAGCACAAAACAAAAGTGTCTAATTTCAGCAGCCACAACTGTGCATCCATAAGGTAGCCAAATTTATCATGGCATATTACAGAGTGCAGCAAATGTCATGAAAACCATTGTTTTTTATTTTTTTCCCTGAGAGTCTGAATGAGGTGATTTATGGTAGTTATCCATCTTAAGGGTCATCCATCAAATTTTAGTTGCTAGGCAATCAAACCAGCAGCTGTTTGCTTTGAATCAAGCTGAAAAGTTGTCACTCATCACATGCAGGTATGACCTTACTGGTTAAAAACATTATCATGCATGCAAAATTGAAGAGAGACTGTCAAGCTCCCTTCCCCCCTAATTTGGTGCATTGTTTGCTTTAAGTGTCACATTTAACACAAGTCTAGATCTTTTAAGGCAATATTTTAAAAGGTCCCAGTGTGCAACATGCTAGCTAGTATCCTTCAGGAATATTCATATGCTTATATTAAAGTTTAGTTTTTACTAACGGCAGGATGTTGTTTCCTCAGTATTTCAGAATTTTAAGGAATAGGTGTTTTGTGTTTTTTAAAATAATGTTGGGCATGTTTAGACCAGGAATGGATCGTGACTGTAAGGGGAGTAGCTGTTTAGGACCTTCCTTGCACCAACAAAAATGAGGCCCATAATTCCCAGTAGAAAAATGGTGGAAATTGTAGTGTAGAAAACACTCATGCACTTTACTCAGAGCAGCGTTAGATGACACAGTAGTTAAAATCTTCTGAAACCTGTATATTCTGTTCTTCCACCATTGCTGCCACCACTGTAGAGCAGTACTGCTGGTGATTTGCAGGCCCTATCTTTGCTAATATAGTCATGGCCTAGGTATGGCATGGGGACATGAATCAGCTTCCATTCCCTCTCTTTGGACTTTTACTGAAATCACTTGCAACTAGTTGTCCCTCAACTCTCAGCAGGGCCTCATAGACCATTGTTTCTTGTGAAACGTGGTGGGAACTGGTGCAAAGGTTTCTGGAGAGCATTTGAAGAGGGCTGATAGGAGGCTGTATTAGCAATATTGCGTGTCTGGTCTAGACACTATATATACAAGAAAGCAATATTAAAGTAGTCAGAAATACTCTATTTGTTTCAGCTAATCAGAAGTAGTATCTGTCTGCTATATTGTAATCTTGTACACTGCAGGCTGTTGATGGAGAAGTATAATATAGGTTGTCAGAGATATATTCCATATAAAAACTCAAGGAGAAGGTGTAGAATCTTTTAACCACTTATATGCTGCCTAATGTAACTGGAACATGGGTCAGAAATCTGCTTCCTGGTCCTGGGCTGCCCTTTGTACCAGATACATCCACAGTGAAAGCCTGATATTTTAACAAAATGCTTCAAAGAGTTCTGTCAAATTCTGCTGCTGCCATTGCAGAGCTGTTCTGCAGTGGAAAAGTGTTAATCACCCTAGTTACGTCTCTAGACTCTTAGTCTTCACTAAGAATAAAGGTATGTTCTTACCATGTGTTAGCAAACACACGGTAACTAACATAAGGCAAAATCATAGTGACGACAAGGTAGTTGTAATTTTACCTTGACTATGACCATGTGTGAAAACTACAACTGCCTTGTCTTCACTACGATTTTACCACATCTTAAGAAAACACTCTTATGCTGCTCAACGCTTTGGGAAGATACAATCAGACATGACTTCTCTTGCCATGCTTCGCCCATCAACAGCTTTATTAATTTTTTCTGGTTCTGTTTTTATTGTAAGTTTGGTTGTGCACATGTTTAAATGTTGCTAAAACTAATGGTAAACAACCTGGTGCTCTCAACCTATGTAGGTACTTATAGGGCTCCCGTTCCAATAGCATTTGAGCAACTTTCAAGTGTTAATGTAAAAAGATATGCACAAAGTACCTTGTGATGAATGTATCGAGGGTATGAAAACAGTCATCACACATCCTCACCATCATGTTTTCACTTATCACGGAGCTTACACTAGGTGGCTTGTTAGCAGTTGCTAATGAGTTTGGTGTAGTGTGTAGGAGGTTCCCAGGTTGAGAACTACACTTGCAGCTTTACTCTTTCGCTTGAGTTGCTTCAATGATTTATGTATGCTCCTAAATTTATATCAGTATAATTTATTTTGGGTTTTTTTTAGATGTAAATGCAGAAAGAAATATGAATCCAAATATCTAGGTATCTAATCACCCCTCCCTGCACTGTAGTATTCCTACTAACATAGATTGGCAATGTTGTGGTCCCTAGTGGACTCTGGCTCTCCTCCCTTTCCAAGGTATAAGAACTCAGCTTGGGATAGGGTTTTCTACTCTTTCTTATTTTAAAATAATAATTACTACAGATGTGGAGGGGATGATATGTTCATGTAGGCTGTAGAGGCAATATAAGATGAAAATGGACCGCTTGGGACAGGTTCCACTACCTTTGCTCATCTCAGGTAGTATCCTGATTGCAATGGAACTATTCCTGGAGTAAGGTGCTACTCACTGTGAGGAAAGGTGGCAGAATCTGGTTCCTTGAGAGGTTCTAAGCTAAAGTACCTAGCCCTTTAGCTTTAGTATATCTCGGTACACAAAGGACTTGACCAACCCAGCACGAGGTTGAACTGAGCAAGGTATTTTGCGAGTTATTGCACATTGTGAGTTTGCATAGTGGATCAACCTAATTTTACGGTGATGACACACAGTGATTTGATAGTTACTGCATAGTAACAGTAACAATGACATACTTACCGTATGTGGTAACTCCATTGGATGCAATGGCAATTACATGGCAATTCAGTGAATGTTAACACTTTGTCGCCTGATTACTGTGCACTTAACTTGTGTCAGGGAAGTAATTAGCACAGGTGTTTCTGTTATTATGATAGTTTAGTGGACCTTGGTGCTCCTGTTTGCAGCTGTGTGGCCTGTAGATTTTCAGGGCAGTGATGTGTTCTGTAAAACGGGTAGGATTTTCCAGTCAATTTGCAGAGGTTTATCTGTTTTTCTGAGGCTTTTGGTGCTGTGTGCTTCCTTTGTCGATACATTCCTAAGGCAAAAGCATAAATAGATATCACAAGTTTGTCTTACAACTGAAGAGACTCCCACACTCTTAACCAACTGCACTGTCCAGACTCTGGAGAACAAAGTCACATGACCAAATGATGAGAATGAGGTTGACAGGAGTGGTAGGACTGGTTTTATCAACATGATGCATTCATCCCAAAATGCACTTTGGCATCTTTTTTTTTATTTTTTTTAAATTCTGTGTGTAGCTTGCTAAGTTAAGGATATCGAATCAGGTGAACATCTTACTCTTGTAATTGCCATCTGTCAGTGGCTGGGTTTCTAAAAAAATTTTCTTGCATACTTTGGATTTTTATATTTACGTTATTATTTTTGTTGTTGTTTGCATTTGTATAACAAATACTTTGGTGCCTAGAGGCCACAAACCAAGATCACCGCCCCCATGTGCAAAGTGCTGCACAAACACACAAGATTACAATCTATATAGAGATGTCAGATACATGGTAGGAGTGGAAGGAGAGGCACAAGAGAGGAGAAGTTACCCATCAGGTCAGGAATATAGCCAAGGTCCTGACTCCCAGTCCAGTACTCTATCCACTCACTAGACTGTACTGAGTACCTGGCATTGGCCACTGTTGGTAGACAGGATACTGGGCTAGATAGACCTTTGGTCTGACCCAGTATGGCCGTTCTTATGTTATTATGTTCACGCTTTCACTCTCAGCTAATTTACATTACCACTGATGACCCATGATACACTACTTTGTTTTTCTCCCTCTGTAAAGATCATGCATTTGTAAATTCAGCATACAACATTTGAGCCAGAATTTAGTTTATAACTAGTAACATGTTTGAGAAGTGCTTCATCACTGTGAACTTGCAAGTTGCTCCATCAAGGATTGTGTAGACAGGGTTAGAATTTTTGTTGGGTGATAAGATAAAAGTGACATCTTTCCTATTTTGTATTAAGGATAGTGGGAAACCCTTATCATCAGTCTTTTTTCTTCTCCTCTGCTGCATAATTCAGTGGAATCTTCTTTTAGGAGGTTCCCAACTTCTGCCAGGTTGTGGTGGCAATACAGTTCCTTTCCCCAGATGCTGTTCAGTTTACAGTTGGAGAGTCCTGCTGCCAGTCCCATATTTCTGACGTGACTGGTACTCTGATCAAACACATCTTGCCAGGTATGCCTCTTGCTCTGCACTCCTGTCCCACAAGAAAACACTGCTTGGATATAAAATATTAGCATATACAAATGCAACACGGAAAGGCAGACCCTATAACATCTGATATCTCAAAGAGAATTTATAATCTCTTATTTACACACTCTCCCATAAAGGATCCCCAGGTCTGAGGATAGGAATGTGATCATTTCACCCCCCACCTCTTTTTGTATGGATGTGTAGGTGGCTGTAGCCTTGCAGTTTTGAAGAAACTCCAGCAAAAATATATTCCGCCTGCCCTTTCCGGTCAGCACACTACTATCCTTCCATCGCTTCCTTGTTGCATGTACTGTATGTAGCTTATGTGTTCCTCACCAAAGGTCTGTCAGTTTACTGAGCTGTCAAATCCAACGTAGATTTGCTTAGATATGGGAAAATATTAGAAAGGTGCTGAACCTCAGCCCCTCCTATCTCTGTGAACTGAACCAAATTCTTTTGAACTCCTTTACTACTGAGCTTCAGTGCAGCTTCTGCACAATAGAGAATACAGTGGAAGAACTTTGAAATGACACTTTTCCACCAAAACCTTGCTCATTGATGGTGACGTGATATGGGGCAGCACCAGAGTTGTATTTTGCCCCACATTCCCAATGGGTTAGGCAACAATGAATTGGTTCAGGTGATTATTGGTTTAGAGAAGAAATTAAGGTCCAGACAAATGACCTTTCCCCCACCAGTTGTCATCTTCATTCTATAATAAGAGTCCATTAAGGGGTAGGAGAGTCATCTATACCTGAGACCCCCTTTCCAAAGAAAATTGTTCCAAAGAGCTCTCATCTTTTTCTCCTATGAACAAGATGTCCAGGTTTTCTTTAGATCAGACTCCCACATCTCCTTCCCTTTATCATTAATTACCAACCCTGCTACTCCAGTGATTTGCTGCCTTGAGGGCTCCATGTTTGCTTGACCACGAGCACACAATGCATTCTGGGATGCTTGTGAATAGTGCAAGCAAATTGGAAGGTGTGAGTGTAAGATCACAGGGCAGTGGGAAGGGCCTGCAGCAACTGACAATCAAAGGTCAGTAAAGTATTGGGAGAAGGGCAGCTGTATGGTGGGAAATGCATGAGGTAACAGTCATAGTGCCAAAAATGTCAACATAAGACATAAAAGTTAAGATCAAATATAGTTTTCTTGCATTTTTTCTGTTTTTTCCTTATTTTACAAGTTATCTCTGTCAGAGCAGTCCCTACTCAGACTTAGAACTTTCTTTTTTACAAAAAGATGGTACTGTTATTTTCTGGAGATTGGTCTCTTGTGCATTGCTTGAAATAGTGTGGAAAAGGGGTTCACCAAATGCATGGTTTCAGGTTGCAGTTAAATCAGTTTTGCTGGTAAAAGTGTCACCTTATTTAAATGTAGAGAGCTTATGTCTATGGTACGTTCTGGTGAGATACCCCTGCTTCCTGCCTCAGCCGCTCTTCTCACTTTCACTTGTGTAACTGCAGCGTCCTTGGGAGAGTTAGCCTAATATACACTGGGGTGAGATGAGAATTAAGATCCCTATTTATTACTATTTCATCCTTTTAACTACTTGCTTAATATTTTCCCCCTTGCTGTCTCTCTGATTCCCTGCATTACTATTCTTTCATCTATTTCCAACTCTTTTTCTGTGCTTTTAGGACATATTTTAGGACATAATGAAAGAAAATGGGAGTAAAAGCATACAGTGTGAGGTGGTAGTAAAACATCTTCTTAGTTCAGTGCATTGTGAAGCACAAGGCCAAAAGCTAAATAATTCTAGCCCTTGAGAAAGGTGTATATACAACCACATGCACGTTGGGGTGTTTTATGGCGTTTTGAATTCTGTTTTTCCCCCTGAAACTTGGTTTGAGTGGAAAGAGAGAGAAAAAAAGCCCTCCTCTCCCCACCCCCCTTAAAAGAGGATCAGCTGTCCAAGTCTAATTCCTTTCTCAGTGTAACCCTGGAGTAACTCCATTGTAATCAGTGTAAAACTGGTTTAAGCACAAGCAAAATTGGATTTACAGGATATTTGAACTCCTTAGTGATGAATGAAATACTTAATTTAAAAATATAATTGCAGTAACCTTTTAAAATATTTCCCCCTCACTTTCCGTGGATGTGTGGATTGGAGGATGGCAATGGAGTTTGCGGGTCTGAACTATTCATATGCACAACCTGGAACCTCCTGTGAAAATCTGTGCTCGTTTTCTGCATGCCCCTGTCACTCATGACTGTATGATTTGAGGAGGTCTGTCATGCTAGAGAGTTAAGCTTCACTTCCACCACTAAGGTTTCTCCCAAGAATCAGTAAGTTCCCTTACTTTGAGCCCATTCCTGGAAGGAGCATTCTCAGTCCCCACTGACTTCAGCATCTTGTTGGAAACTTTAATGTTAGTGGCTAGAGCACGTGATTGGGAGTCAGTAGGCCTGTTTCTATTCCTAGCTCTGCCATTGACCCACAGTGGGTAAGTCACTTCACCTCTCTGGGCGTCGGTTTTGCATTTGTAAAATAAGAATAACGATACTGGCCTTCCTGTGTAAAGTGCCTTGAGATCCTCTCATGAAAGAACACTACACAAGTGCGCAGTAATTCCTAATCCCAAAGACTGGCATGTGTACTAGTCCTGTACTTTTGGATATTGTGCCTAATGATAAATAGTCTCTTTAGTAACTAGTGTCTGAGCGCTAGTGCCCTACCCGCCTCCGACTGTGTGATTAGCACTCTGAGCTGCTGTGGAACTTGTGCTACTTCACTGTGCTTTAGGGTAGTTTGTGATTGGGAGTCTGGTGACTGGTGTGGGGCATGCTCCAATTAAATAAGTGATGGTGACACTGGTTGTTAGAGCTGAGATGTTACTTTGGTAAACTGTCATAGTTGCCTAAAAAGATTGGGCCCACTGACCTAACTGTCACCTCGTGGAGAATGAGCCCAGTCTTACATTTATGAAATATCCCTGTTTTACAACACTGACTAGAAGAAAGAATTCTGTTAAAAGTTAATGGAGGAATTCCAATGGAACCCTATTAGATTTCCCCCCCATTAAATGACTGCTATAGACTTTTTAATGGATGTTTTAACTAGGCATTGTTATCAAAAGGACTATTGCACAAATTAAAACCAGGCCCATAATCGGTGAAGAGAAGCTGGATTTACTCTTCTGCCTTTGGGGCAGAGGAGCGTGTTGACGGGGGGGAGTGAGGATTGAGGAGAGATGGAGAGAGATCCAACGTTTGCATTTTCAGAAACATAGCCCATAAAAATGGAGCAGCAAAAACCTTTCACAGAGAAATTAGGGATAAGATAATATGCTGTCTAATTTTTTCTGCTAAGAAAGATCTGAAACAAGAAAGGGATCATTTAAAAACCCATAAGAGTTTTAAATCTGGATAGCTTGTTTCAGATTCCTTTCTGTGCCAACACAGGATCTGATCCTATGAGTTGCTGAATTCTCTAAACTCCCATCAAACCCAGGGAGAGTTTATGGAGCTCTACAACTTGCAGAATCTGGACCATTGCAATCCCAGCTATTGCAATTCTGATGTTAAGCTATCTTATGAGTCTTACTACATGATACGTTTGCATGCGGTCTGGGTTTTTAAACTTCTTTTCAGACCAAACTGTTGTTTTGGTGCTGTGGTATTGAATAGTTTTCTTTTAAACATCATCAGGGAAACACTCTGTTGTCTCTGAAGTTAAAGGTGTGAAATTCTGGTCTCTGACATTCTTTACTTTACTTGCAGAATGCAAGCCTCTCTGTAGTGCCCCCTCAATAACCTCGTCTCTAACCTGGATAGATTACCCACTAGGGGTCATTTGGTTTCCATTCTAGTGTAGCCGTGGCTGCCTCATTTAAAGGGAAACTTCCACCTAGCTCTTTAAGCCCCGTATATTGTACAATGAAAATTGTATGTTCTGTTATCAAAGGTCCTCCTTGTTATAGTAACATCCAATTAACCAGCTGAAAATATGGTTAAAATAATACAGTCAGAGGAATTTCTGTTCTGATATTGGGTCCCACATATAAACAAAGCTCTGTGTGTGAGGTGAGTGGGGTTGGCACTTGGAGTAGGTATGGAGAGCGTAATGTGTGGGTCGTAGGACCATAAGGGTTCTTTCACATTAATCAAAATTCGATAAATTAGTTTTGAAGTCAAACACTATAATAACCAAGAGGACATTTGCTTTCCCTATAGCCGTTTTCCCTCCCTGTCCCCTGGAAGGATACAAAGCTTCCATTTTTATTTGCATCACCACTTGATATGAGGACAGCTTAGCACACCTTGAAGTGTTCTTTCTGACCTTCCTAAATCTAGGACATTATCCTGATACATGGCTTGATCCTGCTTACTGTACCACATGATTCCAGTTTCTTGGAAAATCAGCTGATGTGCACTACAGACAGACTTTCAGAGGGCAGGTTCAAACTGAGTACCTGACACCTTGAAGACAATGGAGGCCTAGACTACTTGACAGCACATTTCTAGTGAACATTGTCAGTTGTACTCAAATGTCCTGAAGTAGTTTTAATTTTGTGATGTGGATTATTGACCGCTGGAATAAGAATGTCAAAGCCCTTATCTCTCAGTGCTAGTAAAAACTTCAGACTGGGTATAAACTGTAGTTTTTTGGAGAGAGGAAAGGCAAGATCTTTCTTCTCTAAGGCACTGAACTGGTTTAATTGAAAGAACAATTTGATTTGCTGCAGGAGCTGCTGCTATAGTAAAATAGCTTGGAATGCTAGCACATTTTTACTTCTCTCACCCAGACCAAGGATTTAATACTAGCAGGTGAACTTCTGAAGGCTGCTATCAAGTATACAGAGACAATAACTGTCTTGGAGGTGGAACTTTGTCAATATTTTTTGCCTTGGGCCAAAAAACATTCACAATAATGGAGTGCTAAAGTCCTGCTCAAAAATGTTTCAGCTAGAGAAAGGGGAATTTATTCCAAGTTTGAGTCTGTGGTATTGCGGTATAATGTATGGTTTCTTAATTCTCCTTATGGTGTAGCATCAACAATCAAGACATTTGGGGGACACCTCAAGGCATGGTCCTTGCTCCGTTAGAACAGCAGGACCCCCTTTCGTGCACACAGTGCTGAGTACATTACTGTTTTTAATATGATATTGCCAAGTATGTTAGGCCCCAGATTTGACTTGCTGTACCGTGAAACCTGGCAGAGGATATCCTTCATATTTTAAATGTCTGTCTTGGGAGAAAATCCTTAATTATGTAACTGAAAAATTAAATATATATTTATGAAGACTCCCCTGCCTATCTCTAATGAAGAGGATGGATGATAGTAAAATCTTGGGATTGCCTGAACAATAGATGAGCATGTTATAATACCATAAAGAGAGAGCCAAGGAAGCCCTCATAAACTTATTTTACTAATATATATTAATTTTATATTACTGAGCACAGAAATACAGAGAAATATTCCTTGTTTGAAAGTAGGGGGTGTATTATTTGAACAGGTAAAAACAAATACAATTCTTGACTCCAGTCCTCTCCCTGCCCAGATTAGGGCTGTAATGGGATGTCCCAAATGCTTGTGTCTCTCAGCATCTCTTTGAAAATGAAGATTAATAGTACGAGACAGTATCTCCTTTGGAAAAACAAGGTGCCTGGGATGTTGGTGTCCTTTGCAGGAGCTGGTGGGATGTTTTCAATGATTTATAATAAAAATACATCACTTTTGTATGACACATAAGGAAGGTTCTCCTTGTATTGATTCAAACAGAACATAAGAACAGCCATACTGGATCAGAACAATGGTCCACCTAGCCCAGTATCTTGTCTTCCAATAGTGTCCGGTACCAGGTGCTTCAGAGAGAATGAATAGAACAGGGCAATTTATCGAGTGAGCCATCCCTTGTCATCCAGTCCCAGCGTCTGGCATTCAGAGGCTTAGGGACACCCAGAGCATGGGGTTGCATTCCTGACCATCTTGGCTAATAGCTATTGATGGACATATCCTCCATGAACTTAACTAATTGTTTTTTTAACCTAGTTATACTTTTGGCCTTCACAGCATCCCCTATGTTTGTTTAAAACCTGCTGCCTATTAATTTAATTGGGAGATCCCAAGTACATGTGTTATGTGAAGAGGTAAATAACAATTTCTTATTCACTATCTCCACACCATTCATGGTTTTATTGACCTCTACCATATCCCTCCGTTAGTCATCTCTTTTCCAAGATGAACGGACCCAGTCTTTTTAATCTCTCCTCATACGGAAGCTGTTCCATACCCCTAATCGTTTTTGTTATCCCTCTCTATACTTTTTCCAATTCTAATCTTTTTTGCGATGGGGCGACAAGAACTGCATGCAGTATTCAATGTGTGGGCGTATTATGGATTTATATAGTGGCATTATGATATTTTCTTTTTTGACTGCCGCTGAACATTGAGCAGATGTTTCCAGAGAACTATCTATGATGACTCCAAGATCTTTCTTGAGTAGTAATAGCTAATTTAAACCCCATCATTTCGTATGTACAGTTGGGATTATGTTTTCCCATGTGCATTACTTTGCATTTATCAACATTGAATTTCATCTGCCATTTTCTTGCCCAGTCACCCAGTTTTGTGAGACCCCTTTGTAACTCTTTGCAGTCAGCTTTGGACTTAACTATCATGAGTAATTTAGTATTGTCTACAAACTTTGTCACCTCACTGTTTGCCACTTGTTCCAGATTATTTATGCCCGGGTCTCAGTAGAGATCTTTTGGGCACTCCACTATTTAACTCTTTCGACTGTGAAAACTGACAGTTTATTCCTACCCTTTGTTTCCTATCTTTTAATCAGTTTCTGATCCATGAGAGGATCTTCCTTCTTATCCCTCACTGCTTACTTTGCTTAACAGTCTTTGGTGAGCAACCTTGTCAAAGGCTTTCTGAAAGTCCAAGTACACTATATCCATTGGCTCACCCATGTCCACATGTTTGCTGACCCCCTAAAAAGGAATTTCAATAAATTGGTGAATAGCAGTAACTAACCGGTAATTTCCCCAGTTCTTTGCAGACGGTTTTGATACTGGCACACAAAGAAAGAAGTAAACAAAAAGGAGCATGCTAATTACAGTTGCATTCTATTATCATACAAGAAAAAATAAACTAGTGTTGCCAAATAAAATGATTATTAGTATTGCACTTAGAGTCAAGAACTGGGTTTTACTAGATACCCAAGGTTTTCCAGTTATTAGAGGTACCTGGCCTTTTGTCTCAGATTCCCCTGTACATCACAGGTGTGTGGATATCTTTTATAGCTGCATGCTTTGTTGTTTGTTGTTTCTAATATATAAACCCAAGAAAGTTTGTTAATGCAGTGTTATGATTTAGATTCGACATGAACAAAAATATGGAAATTCAGAGATTCTTTCCACAACCGCTGCAAATAAGCTTTCATGTCCATGTATAGTATTTTCTCTAAGTATATCTAAAAAATAATAACAACATTGCGTTAACATAGTTTTTGGCAGTTAACTTAACTTGTTTTCAGTATGAGCTAAGCATTGTTATTAACATTAGAAAAAAACCTGTGATTGCACATTGATTCAGATGATTATACACTGTAGATGTGTGTTGTGTGTTTATTTCAGTGTTCTCCACATGTGTATGGAGTTCCCCATTTAAATAAATGCACACATTAATTGAAATGCTATAGAGCCTCACAAATTCTTGTTTTGCCAATGCACAAACCTGATAACTTTCACCAAAAACCTGGAGGCCTCACTTCAGATTTTAGCAAAGATTTAACAGCAGGGTGACTTAGGCTAGGTACGCGAATAGCGTAGCTGAAGTCGGCATATCTTAGGTCGATTTACCTGGCCGTGAGGATGGCGGCGAGTCGACTGCTGCTGCTCCCCCGTCAACTCCGCTTCCGCCTCTCATCGCGGTGGAGTTCTGGAGTTGTCGGCAGAGTGATCGGGGATCGATTTTATTGCGTCTACACTAGATGCGATAAATTGATTCCCAATAGATTGATCACTACCCGCCGATCCGGCGGGTAGTGTAGGCGTACCCTTAGTGATCAGAGCCTGCTTCTGAGATTTGCCCAGCATATTCTAGGAGGTGCTGTGTGGCCTCAGCTCCCAGTGACTTAGCCTCAGTGCCATTGAGGGCATGCAGTATTTTGCAGGAGTACTCATCATATCACAAAATCAGTCCCTAAGATTTCTACAAAGCATACTGTAGAGCAACAGCATAAGTAATCAACCTATGCCTGTCAAAATAAATGAACCAATAGATTTTGTGATACTGTATCCTTGATTTTTAAAAAAAAAAATTCATGATTACTGGTGTATTTGCAAATTTTAGTAATCTGCAGTGAATCACCCAGCCATTAGTGCAAATTAACAAGGATTATGTGCCTGGACCATAGGATTGAGGGCCTGATGCAATGCACATTGATGTTAATGGAAAGAGTTCTATTGACTTTAGTGTGCTTTGGATCAGGTCCTCATTCGTAAGGAAAATAATGTACCATACATACCTAGTGGGCTTTTCTCATTTATTTTTAACTTTTCAAACAGTTCTTTTCTTAAATTGCCAATACCTGCATTCTGAGATTGAATTTTTAAAATGAAACAGTTTGAGCCATCCAAGCACATGCAAAAAGCAACAGAAAACACCTTTTCTGTCCATTCCCTCATGTCCCCTATCGTCCCAAGTTGGAAAAAATTCAGATTGGCTGAAGGAATTTCACCCAAACCTAAACATTATTTTGGAAGAAGGAAATGCATTTTTTTTCCAGAAAGTTTCAAGCATCTGAGAATTGGGACTTCCGATGAAAGCTTTTCCTCAAATGTCACTGTGGGATTTCTACTACATTGTTAGTTCTGCTGTCCATGAGGCTTGTGTTTATCTGGAATAACTCTATTAAACCATTGTAGTTAAGCTAGTGTAAATTTAGATTAAGAGCAGAATTTAGTCCTGTGTAGTCTACTCTTGAGCCTCTTTAAGTGAAACAATTGATGGGATAAAGAAAAGTGATGCATATTAAAGGCCAAATTCTATTCTCTGTTACACTGGTGCAACCTAGTGCAATCCAGAAGATTGCACTAATGTAACCGAGAAAAAGATTTGACCCAGTGTATTTAGCTTTTCTCATACCGTATATAGATCCTTGCTGATACTATAATTTTTCTCCTTCATTAGTTTTGGTGGTCTGTAGAAAACTTACTGTTGGTCTGTGAATGGCTGGTTGGTCACATGGTCTTCTCCTTATTTCCATCCTGTTAAATCACAGGAAATATCAGATGACAGCACATTAAATACTTTCTTGATATTATTTTTCCATATAAGCAATTGCTATAGGGATGTTATATGACCATGAATGGGTTCATGACAAGATGTGGTCCACGCTATCTTCAGGAGCCCTTTTTCTAATTAATGTTTTATTATAGTGTGAATAATCCTTCTTATTAGCAGGAAAGTCAGTAATAACTAGAGAGGGGACTGAACAGGAACCCCACATTCAAACCTCTTTGGAATTCAGGCTTATTCCTAAAAACAGCCCTTTTGTGCAGACAGACACATGCACTATGTCTGACAAAAAAAAGATACTGTTTCTGGAAAGTGCATGCATGAATTTCTTACAGCTCAAGCAAATATTACTCTGGTTTGATTCAAAACCTTTCACCTGCCTAACTGAGCACTGACTACATAATCAGTGGGGAAATGAGACCTTCTTAAACTAAATTAATTTCCAGGATTATTTTTGCTGTTATCGAAGAATATTTTGTCATTAATGTATACCAGTGTTTAAAATGAAATAGAATACATGACATGATAGCCAAGACATTTTTGGTAACATTATAGCATTTCAATGTTAATTTGAAGCAATTAAAGGCCAGATCTCAAACAGATGAAAGCTCTGCATATGCAGTATTAGGAGACAAGTTATCTGAAACTGATTTCTAAAAAGCCACGAACTATCGATTGTGTTATTTGCGAGCATGGTTGTTATAAGTGTCTTCAATGCTATTCTGTTTTCCTGTTCTTCAAACAAAACAAAGCAATCTGGTGTTCATTGCTGTTTTCACTTAACTTTGCCGTTTCGCTGTGCTGCCTTTTTGTGGCTAGAAGAGTGCAGGCCCCCAAGAAAGCTAACCACCCTCTTCCCCCAAAACAAAACCAAAAAGCAGTATATCGGATCCAATAAATGAAAAGTAAACTTGTGAATAAGGGGTAATAGTAGAAGTTAAAATAATGCATTTGAACTTCATAATCTTTGTTATTATGTAGTAACAGGTATTTCCATGATTGATGGTTTCATGTGTAAGGAGATGGGGGAGGGAAAGCCAGGCAGATTGTAGCCCCCTCAAACAGTTTCCTGGCTTTACATTTTAAATAACTTCCTAGTCAAGGAATGTATTTTCTTCTCTGTTTTGCATTATTATAAGCTAAATATATTATGGCATACTGTTTACCTTGGTCCACATCTTTGAGACCTCTGTATGGCTCCCCACTCCAGGAATTTCACAAATAAATCACTGATCACTGTAGAAAGAAATCACAGCTAACATGAAGACAGATTGATTTTTATGGTACCATGAGCTTGATTTACTATTGTTTGCTGTATATATGTATGTAGATCTATATAGTGCAACTTCTCACATAGTGCTTTTATTTTTAATGGACACTAATTAGTTTTTATTAATGCAATAGTGTTACAAAGAGATTTTGGATGTACAGAAGTGGCCTCTACATTCTATGATAAAACATTTCTAGTTATTATAGGGACATATATTGTTTACACACCTGCAAAAAAAAGGACACACTGTTAGTCTTTTGTTAATTTCTAGATAATTAAACATTTATTATCCATTTACCAATGAATAGATGTGATCTGTTTGCAATATCAAAGATGTACATAAAGCATCCAACTAAATATGAAGCTCTAATTAAAATACATCATTGTTTGTCATGGTTAAGGCAAAAATTAAAAGCATTGCCAAATTAATCTTCAATCAAGAGTCCATTAATTAGCTCACCTTCTGTAAATGGGTTTCAGTTTGGTGACAGCTCACTAAAGGACCATTTAAATGAATACTTGATTGCATCAATCAGCAAAGGGGAAGAGAATTTGATTTGCTGCGGTTGTGCAGTAGTTCCTTCAAACTTACCCAACGTTTAATGCACACAGTGGATATTAAACTATTTTTAGGTGATGAATTCTTAAGATTACCATCCTAACCTAAGTTTCTTCTTGCTAAATATGAAGAGGATAGGTATAGCAGTGCCAAGGTTTCATGATCCTGAACAGCACATTGCGGAGGAATGTGCTTTATAACATAGTAATAAGCAGTTGCTTGAAATAACATCATAACTTTCCATGAGAAAAACGTTTTGAAAAATTATTGATTATATGATAATCTGTAGTAAAAATTACTTTGCTTCTGTTATGAATTTAAAATATGAGGCCTTAAGTGGGCAGGTACTTAAGTAGTTTTGTGCTAGCAACATAAAATGTTTAGATCTCTAGACTAGGAGGGGATATCTGCCATGAAAATGACAAATTAAAGATGTTAGCTCCAGATTACGGTATATTTCTGTGTTGCTTTAGTACATTCAATAACAATCCAGGCCCATCTAAAAGCTTAAAGACGAATGGACGCTGAGTTTGGCAGTAGAAGCTACTTTATCATGGTTTGTGATTCCCCTTTATGTTAATTAGCCTGTGTATTTCCTATTGTATTATTTACATGTGCGTGCACCTTTTTGTGATTCTGTGTATGAAAATATTTGTATAAATAATATAGTTAAAAGTGCACTCTGGATTTACTATTGCAAAAGTTGGGCCATATAAACTTTGATTAAACCCTCCTTTTGTTAGCATTTGGGCTAGCATTTAGCACCTGATGAAACGGAATGATTTGGATGCATTTTTTAATTACAAACTTATTTATTTAGCAGGACATTGTTTGCTTTTACAAATATATTCAGATACACAAATGCATTTGAAATGAAAGCATTAAAAGATAAGTAAAGCTAACAAAGAACAAGTTTGAAAGAGTAAAATGACATATTGCCTATTATGGTACTTTAAATTTACATGAATAGATTGGCCATTGGTAACCTTTCTGTCCCCCCAGTATAAATATGTCCATTTGTTTTGTATTATATATAGTGAGATTATTAACCAGTTATCTGTAATCAATATATTCTTTTGAATTAATGTAAAATATCTACTAAGCTTGTTCATGAATTTAAATTATTGAACTAACTCCAAGAGCATAACCTAAATTGAATTTATATTTATCTGTTAGGGAAACTGTACATTTTAGTTATCATTTGCCATGAGACAATAACCTTGTCCAGTGCTGTTACATTTATTACTTCCATCCTGCCAATTAAACCACAGAGATGTTGGGGTTTTTTTTGTTTTTTTTAGTCATGGTGTTTGTATCAACATTTAATACAGATACAATAATCCAGTGTGAAGGAAAATCAGTTTTTTTCCTGTGCTGTTTTGCATATGCATGTCAAATCTAGTGATGCCATTTTTTATGGTATTGAGGGGGGAAAAAAGACCTTTTCCCATGTTCTTAATACTGGAAGATTCTCATGTTCTGAATTTTCAGGTAGGGGTTAAAAAGAGGGGACATAGAGGAGGGAACATTTGCGGATTACACCGCTGATGCTAGCAACAGTCTGATACATTCTAATACAGTAAACTCTATCTGCCTTACTGTTATAATTGCATGTGTGCTCAAGGCTACTGTAGTTAGGCTACATTAAATCCCATTGTCAGTCAGGCTGCATAAGGCTCAGGAAGCTCAGAAGCTGGAGCTGGGCAATATGATCTTACCCAAGAACAACTTCTCTGGCTGTTACTTACTTGTCTTGTCACAAAGGCAACATGAATGTGTACATAATGGGCACCCCTTCCATAAATTATGTTACTTGGTTTTCCTCCCCTGTACGACAGACGTGTTATACTTCAAAACAGACATAGTCCTAGTGAGCTAGATTTCCCACCCTTCTTTTAGCTAACTGCGTATGTCTATTTATTGTATTTACCAAAAGAAAAATCTAAATATCACCCAGTGAATCTAAGTCATCAACCTAAATATCACATATATGCATACATGTACAAGTTGTGTAGCATATACTTACCATGTATGATAAAATATACTATAGGAGATTTCAGAGAGCTTCTCTTAAACCAATTATCTAAGCAATTATCTGTGCTATTCAGTGAACTTTTGCATGCGGATGGTGTTCCTATGCTTTTGTGTTCATCAGTCTTGCGGCTCTGAGTTTTCTCAGGAAACGTTAGACAGACGGTTTTAAATTGTACAGAAAGAGAAAAAGGCTTTTTATAGAAAATTGTGTCTTTATTACAGGTAGCTAGTAAGTATTAATATCCTAAAAATCAGTGGGTAAAGTGCTGGTGTATAGGTGTAACTGAGCACAGAATTTGGCCCTGTGTGACTGCCTTCATTTTTGGGAGGTCTTCTTAAAGACTTGAAAACTGCAATCCTCTTTTGCCCAAACTACAGTACTAGGTATAAAATAAAACCCTGGGGGTACAGTGTTTGTATGAATTTGGGAAAGCCCGTTTGGCATTATAGAGGTTCTGTAACATAAGAAAGCAGCATAAACAAACTTTTCCCATTACACTTTGGAAGTATGTTGTTCTTCATCCCTTGTCATAAATACATACGTGCTCTTCTTTTTTTGTAATGTTATGACTTGTTGGTTTTTACATGTGTAGCATGTCATATTAGAAATTCTTTAGTTCCTTTCTGTTGAAGTATAGTTGTGTATACTACTGAGCTTTCATTACCTGGACCATTAGCAATGAAGTCCATCTGGTGTTCCACACAAGCAGAAATGTGGAAATTAATGGCAGTATACTTTAAAAATGATTAAAATTGGGTTTGTATACTTCTAGTGCTCATTATATAAAACAATTTTAATTTTAGGAATGTAGCCTTTTTCTAGAAATAACCTTAGCATTATATGAAGAAAAGCCTTGCAAGGAATCATACAGTGATTTGTCTTTTATTAAAAAGTTTGTTGGTTTAGCATGACAATTTTCTTTTAGCTCATCATGGTGGGAGGGCAGGAGGGTGGGAAACAAGACTAATACATTTAAAATATAGTAGTTGCCTTCTATCCCCCCAGTTACTTGCAAATCCTTGAGAAAAGTAAACCATGTGCTCCTGTACTGTCATATTTGATTTGGACTATATACTCACTGTTGTTTGAAGCTAACATGAAACGCAGTGTCTGCATGACCCATTTTAGCAGCCCATTATCATAATTTCACTGTCGTATGGCCACTGAGTTAATGTACTTACAAATGACAGAGAAAGTGTGTTACATGACCTTAGGGTTTTCAAAAATTAAATGACGTAGTAGGTCATATTTCAAAGAATGGTTAAAGAGAAGGGATTTATTTTTTTTGCACCTTAAAGTGTCACCGCTTATCATAGCAACAAGATATTTATTCTTTGCTAGACAAAAATATGAAAGGTTTAAGCTTTCTCAAATCTGGATTTCATACCTTAAATTATCATTTTTGGAGGATGCAAATGAATGTACCCAGTGTACTTTTATTCATTTTTTTCACCTCCATCTTGTTCATGTTCATGACCTAATAATGTAAAAAAGGTTTTGCATTTGCTGATTTTATTTGATGTGAGGCCTTTTTTTTGGGTAATATTTTTGATGATGTTTTCTTAGAGGGCAACACAGCAAGTACATTTACTCAAATCTACTATCCTGTGCTAGGGCTGTCTTATGGCTGATCATGTAATGTGATAGCTCTTGGAGTCATTGATTTGAAAAATGTTCTTTTAAAAATGGCTTCCTTGATTTGAGTTGAAACAAGATCCGAATGCAATTCTTAATTTAAGCAAGTGATATTGGCTTTTTATCAGTCCCCCATATTTCCCAAATTTTATGGTATCATGAACTTACATTGCTGAAACCCACCATGGTGAGTGATTGATGTTTCTTTCATCACATAAGGGGTTACATTGAGGGTAAACCACAGAGGCTATGATATATATCCAGTAAATGAGGAAACAGCAGAATAAACCACAAACATGTAGTCCAAGTGACATATCCTCACCTTTTCTCATAAAGTTTGGTATTGAAATCAACTTACTTATCTTTCTCTTATCCTTGCAAAGTTGGAAATCCTGTAGATTGCCCTCTATTTGAAGGGCCTCTCAGTGCTTCTTTTGTTGTTGTTAGAACATTTCTGTGAGTTAACAATAGGGTGACCAGATAGCAAATTGTGAAAAATTGGGACACTTTTTTTCCCCGGAGGGCGTGGGGTATAGTTGCGTATAAAAGACAAAGCCCCTGATACCAGGATGCTCCCAATAATATTGGGGCATCTGATCAGCCTAGTTTACAAGCACTTCTTTTTTCTTAGTAATTGGCAGAGGTCTGGTTGATTATATGAAAAAGTCATTGTGATTAACAGTCACTGGAAGTGAAACTGTGTGACAGGCAATAGGAATCACAGAATTATATTTAATCATTATATTTCTTGGAAATTCTAGAAAGTTGAAACTAAACCCACCTAAATTCTCTTTCAAATATTATGTACAGATCACATGATTCTTGGCTCTTGAATCAGGAACCTGAGGTGTAGGCTTAAATAGATAACCAGTATTGTTTGGTGTGGTAATGGAGTCTCATAGACATTATCCTGTCTCCAGAAACCTTACCTAGGCAAAAGAACCATTGATGTTAATGGGAATTTTGCATGGGCAAGAGCTGTAATATGAATCCTTAGGTATCTATGTCAGTGTAATTGTCGCTCAACCAGTTTTGAGCCTTGCTGAGCCTGTGGCACTGTTGACATAATCAGTATTATTTAATGTTATTAATTTTGAGGAAGCTCCTAAACGTAATCTTAACAGCACAATACACTCTAAATTAGTTTGCAGACAAAATGTGATTGCTGTGTTTGTGTGCCTAGAAATTACTTGTCTTAATTAAGTTTCTGAGTTCAAACAATTATGTCTTAAAAAATGTATTTTCTACCAAGACCAAAATAATAATCATAATAATAATTAATAAAGTCAGAGTTTCTTTACTGGATCTAACTTGCTTTGTTGCTTGGTTTCCTCTGGCACTCAGGGACTAGTTCTGTACTCGTTTTATACCCAGGCAATCCCTTTAATTTCAAATACAATCTAGTGGGTTTGTTTGTGTGTAAGAGAGGGCAGAATTTGACTCTAAGGCCTT